>NW_017280151.1:71097-105878 GCF_001594065.2 Cyphomyrmex costatus
TCTCTCTCTCTCTCTCTCTCTCTCTCTCTCTCTCTCTCGCACGGAAAAAAAAACAAAAATCGGTTCATGATTAATTTTAACTCCCAGTTATTAATCCACTTAATAAGTTATTAAGTACTTATGCTGTTATTAAAAAATATCTTGCATATTGATGTTATAATACATAAATGATTTTTTTATGTCATATTGTTATTTATTCAATAATTAAAAATAAATAACATTTCAATATGAATAATATAAATAATTTCATAGTCATATATATGCAAAAATTAATACATATTTAAGAAATGATCATCATAATTGATATTGTTAAGAAATAATACCTATGTTAGAGAAAAATTATTCAGCTCAAGCATTTTACTGCTTTAGCAAAAAATCAATAAAAAGTAATATATTCATCTGCAAATGCTTTTTACATCAATAATTATAAAAATATTGTATATACGTTGAATTGATTATTTTTGATCGTTTGTGTATCTACTGTGGCGATAAAACGTTTAAACTTTGTAAGAGCTCATTTCTTTTCTAAGTCTCCTGTTCTTTTGAGATCACCTTCATTTGATTTTTTCGATGTATTATGTTAACGAGCCACTATAATCATTTATTTTTGTGATTTGTTATTTGTTATTATTATGTTATTTATTATTTTTTTTGCTAAACTTACTTTATCTATGGAATGTTATTTTTATATTCACCCTTGCGAGTTTATCCCATAATTTTCAGGCGACTGGTGAATAATTAATATTCTGTACAATAAGATATACAGAATGTGTCAATAAATGCGTCGCTGAATTACGAATCGATATAATGAGCCGATATGTGTGCAAGTACATACCGGGAAGGGATATACACAATAAATCTACAGATAAATGTACACACATTCCAGGATTAAATGGTAGCATTTATCTATTCTAGCCGATCCATTTGTAAGTATATGTATACTGGATCTATGAGCTACACTCATTGGTAATATTTCATATTCTAAAATTTATATATACACATCTATATAAATATTTAATAATTTTTTTCATAGATTTATTAATTCAATTAAAGAATTATTTTATTTATATACCAATCGTGGTAGCGAAATTGAAAATACGATGATTTGTAAAAAACGCAAATATAAAATCTAAATTGTAATATATAGTATTCTGAAAATTAATACTGCTAAAAGTAATAACTGCTAACGTTGAATTTTTTTACTTTCTTTCAAATAGATATTTAATATAATGTAATTTTTTTTCGAAAAAATGTCTTCTTTTTTCTTTTAAGTGTATATATAAACTGTTATACATATAATATCATATAAATAAGGGTTTTTATTCCTTTCATTCTTATTCGTGAATTATCCAAATAATCGGTTAATTAATAAAAATAAACAAAAAATAACGACTAATTCCGCAAGTAACAAGTAATATATAATAATAACAATATTTTTACCTTATGGTGTTTCCGTCGTCACTCGATGCCTTCCTGGATCTCCTTTTCACTTGGGGGAGTCCTTTTTCTTGTTTGTAGCACCCATGCGATAAAACTGTAATTTACAGTCACGCATTAATTATTAAAATATAATATAATATAATATTATGTGCGCGATATTTTACGTAACGTTTCCGATATTAATCGCGCACGATGCGTACGCTTTATTGTATCGTAACGATATTATGTATTACAGAAAAACGCTGAGAAAATATAAATATGATCATATACATATAAAACTACGACTCACGTGTATTGTCATATTTCATAAATTAATGTACAAATTTCGTGAAAAAAATAAGTATTTAATAATCATTGCTTTTTGTTATATGTATATTGACTAAATTCGATAATACATTCCTTATTTTCAATACTAAAATGACACTCGAATAAACCTTAAATATTAAAAATCTGAAGCGCAATGCCAGTTACATTCGAATTTATGCTTTTATAGAAATTCCATTCAATATTGGAATAAAGGTAACAATTAATTACTTATTTTGAGCATTAAGGCAATAATGATGATCAAACAATAATGCTTTCAATAATTATTAATTAATCACTTTCAATATCAAATGTCTGTACGAGAAAAATATATTCATCGCTACATATTATAATGAAACAGTTTTACAACTCCCGTTGTCATAATTTCTACCGACGTGTCTATACCTGACAAGTAATCGACATTCAGATACGTTTTTGGATCGTAAAAATTAAATCGCGACAGATAATAAATAATACAATAGCTAATCATCCATAATAAGAAAGGCTTTTGCCGTAGAATTTGCTTTTCACACGCATTCCTAGCAATAACGATACGACGATACGTGGAACAGCTCATGGCTTTATCCTACGCACTTGATGAGTCGCGCGTATAACGCAGCAATCTATACATGCCTAGCACGCGGTAAACACATCGCGGTGTGTGTAATACAAACAATTACCTACGCCACGCGCACGCCTGTCTACTTTCGTCGGTGTGTATTTTTAAAATACAACGGTAAATATACAGTCTGAACTTTATGTACCAATTAAGCTGATTTCAATGAACGGACTATCGTTATGCATTACAAGCTTCACTTTCAATTATTATTAATGTTGCGTTAGATGACATTAGGATAATAATTAATTCCATTTGACTAAGAATTTTTTTCAATCAAAAAAGAAGATTAAATAATCTACATCTAATACAAATTTGCTGTTAACAAATAATATTAGTCAATTGCTTTAATGTAATATCGAAGCAATAATCATTCACATATGAATCAGCTGTGTGAACAGTGAAAATCAATAACAGATATTTAGGTAATACATGTATATAAGAACATGAATTCTACGTAATAACATCATTGCCTGTAATTTGAAAATTATTGTTTATAATTATATGATGTATCGATATTTATATATTATAATAAAATAATTGATTTTAATTAATATCTGAAGTACTATCAAAGAATTTTACACACACACACACACACACACACACACACACATATGAAATTTTAATAGAATTTTAATATTCTAAAAAATCTAATTTGCGTTTTCACATATTCATAAAGTTAACATAGAATTAAATTTAATTTTATACTGCAATAAAATTATTATAAATATTATACTAACTTTCCAGAACTGACGCCAAAATCTGTAACTTGGTTAAAATGAAGGAGAATGAAAGGAATTGCAAATATCGGCGAAAAGTTAAATATGGAAAAGGAAAACCATGATTACTTTTCAAATAATAGAAATCTTCGTTAAAAAAGTATTCAAGTTATTTGGCTTTACACTACAATAATTAACATTTATATATTATTATACGTACATATATATAATACATGTATATGTATAATATAACATAAGTTAAAAATTAAAAAAACGAGAACCTTGTCGTTCGAAATTATATCCACCGTGTCGTCAAGCGAGACAATTCTGAATCGCATTTGTTTTTTGCTTAAAATTTTAGTTTATATTAATAATTTATAAATGTTAATTATATTGTAATTTAAAGCTAATATTTTAATAAAGACTTCTGTAATTGATAAATAACCGGCTATATTAAAATTTTCCCTTAGGTATTCACCTGCAATTTTCCTATTTTCCCCCATATTGAAAATAATATTTACTTTAATCAGTGTGTGCATTTTATGGTCACGTGTAATAGTACGATATTAAACACAATATTGGACTATCATTAGATGCGAGAAATGAGAGGTTATTACTACTCTAATATACAGTAATATTATAGTATTGTTTGTATTTACCATATGTTAGCAATTCCCTTATTCTACCCTACCTGCTATTGCTGGATTTGTAACCGATTTAATTTATGTTTATGAAAAATAATGTTACAATTATTGTTACATTTTCCCAGGTCAATTCATTTGTTATATATATAAATGAATAATTTATTACATATATACTTATATCATCAAATTATTGTTTTAATTATTAGTTTAAAAATAAAATGATTTTTTCTTTAATCTTTTAATTTTGTAGACTTATTATATAATAACAATAAATTTATACATTATATACATTTTATATTGTATAACAAATTTATATGTTATACATTTTATCCTAATATTTCTGCAAATTCCGGTTAATTAGCACTATGCGTCCAAAACATAAATTGCAAACTCACGCAAGCGAAAATAATTCTGTATTTCAGTATTTATCCTTTGCTGGAGTCCATACATAGTCTTCGACCTTCTTCAAGTTTATGGGCATATACGAAAGACTCAGACAAATATTGCAGTCGCTACCTTCATACAAAGTTTAACACCACTCAATTCGGCCGCTAATCCAATCATCTACTGCCTTTTCAGTACACCTTTCTGCAAAACCGTACGGTGAGTATGTTAATTAAACACTGATGATTATTTCATATAATCTAGTACAATAAGTAATCCTGTTGCGTTTAAATTTTATTTATAATAATATTATACAGATTTATTAAAAACTTTAAAAACGCTTTTATCAGGGACTATGATAAAATTTTAACTGTAAAATTCTGTTTAGAAACAATCAGAACAGAAAATAGAATGTTTTAACTTTCTAAACGTCTCAAGTTTCATAAATTTAAAATAACATCGGCGAAGATGGCAATTCTCTAGCAACATTTCCCTAGCAATTTTTCGCCTCAGAATTTCTCCGTTAAACAGCAATTGTTGCTCGGTAGGAACATGCAGGCAATCTCCTGGATTTCGGGTTGGTGCCCGACGAATTCGCAACACTGCTTTGGTACCGGGGCGACGACTAGCAGTACAAGGACAACCGTGACGACATCCTTAACGGCCCATTCCTCTCGCAGAAGCGGACACTTTACTATGTTGCACTCTACATCGCGAAAACGCGTTATGGTCTCCCTAGTTTAAAGATCGTGGTTTCCAAAAATGCGAGCGTACTCATTTCTTCATAGATTAATATCCCAGATCGATATTCGACTTAGTAGGATCTACAATTAACTCGCTTGTAATTGAGTTGATCATTATTTAGAAAACGTAAATTGACTTACGTTTTCTATTTTCTTATGAATAATTTAAACAAATAAATGATTTATATTTCGGAAAACTTTATTTAAAAATAAATAATGACCAAATATATACAATTTGGAAAAATTATGCAACCCAAATTTTCCTGTACAATTTTTCCAAAGAAACGGAAGAACCAAATAACACACGATTACAAGAAATTTCTTGAAAAGTTTCCGCTTTTGTGATATGACGTATTGCTTTTTTATATTTATATAATATATTTTCTGCAAAAATTAATTTTCACGAATTATTGATATCTAGGCAAAAATGTATAAGGAACTTCTAATAATGCGCTATAAACTTGATAACGTAACAATTATTTTAATTTAGAAATAAGATTGACTGATAATTCAGTTGACAGTTTTGAGCTGTATCTCTAACTCGATGATCACACATGATAATGTTATATTTCTATGTAAAATATATTAATTATTCATATAAATGGATGATCTCATACTACAAAATTTTACGTGACATGACATTTTATTTTAAGTATTTATTATTAGCGAAAATAAAAATATTTATGTAGTAATCATAAAACATTTCAATTTGATTAGAAACACGTAATAATAATACAATTTTGAAATTCATTAAAAATGAAATAAACTATTTAGCAAATTCAACGTTTATAATTACGTTTTTTAGAGAATATGTATACATATATATGTGTATACATATGTCTGGATGTGTATACGGGTATTTCAGAACTATTATCGAAAGTTATAAGTATCAGAAATAAAAAAAAACATTATTTACTTTGCATTTATGATCAAGTCATTATTTCCAATTTATGATTAATTAAAATTTTAATGTGGTTTAATTCCTTACAAATTAAACTGAAAAGTTATAAATACTTAAATGACAAGAAAAGAAATGATAGGAGAGAAAATAAGGTGGTTCGATCTTGTAATCAATAAAAATTTTGTAAAGACAAATGAAACAACAAAAACAGCTACTTTTTCATAATATTACCTACGATGGATCTCCTATACTATAACTTCCTCGCACCGTCCCATAACAAAGGACTGATAAAGCTAGGTCTTTTTTTATATATAGGTTAAAACGCGCAATGCAATTTTATTGAATATCGTGAATTCATTGTGCAATTACATATTTTCTGAGCTTAAAAATTACTTAAAAAATTTTCTTTATTCGAAAATGTCATAATAAATCTTAACAATTTTATATATGTATATTAAACATTATGATCGAGAAAATTATATATGTTATCTATAATATTATCTATTATATATTTCGTTCCTAATTTAAATCAATATGTTAACATTTATATATGTATAATGTTAACATATTATACTATTATATACTACTTATTTATTTTTTCCAATCATATATATGTAAACCTATTTAAAAGGTATGCAAAATAAAAAGTCATTTTCAGGAACAAGAATAGATTTCAAGAAAAAGACCAAAAATCTTATAGTTACGTGTATTTCTACTAATAAATTAAATAAATATAAATAGTTCAAGTTAAAACTTATATGTAAAATAATATAGAATTCTCGGATGTTCATTGAAATAGTTCTTATCTTAGAGATATATAAATTATTTATTTAAAGCTATTTTTTTACAGTAATATAGATTGTATTGCATTATTACAATAATCGTATTAGCTCTCTCTCTAGCTTGAATTTAACTGTAATTCAGAGCTTATTTTTTTGGTTACGACGATGTAAAAGAATATTAAAATAGTCATCATCATTTATAACTATCTTCTTCTATAACTCTTATTTTCACAAAAATTAGACTTAGGAAATTGCTTAAGTCAAAAATAGTCATAGGATAGTCTAAAATAACTGTGTATGTGTGTCAATAGTGTCATAATCATTGATATCAGTATTAGAAGGAACATTTGAAGTGCGATAATGATGTATGTGTTTCCTGTTACTTGTGCGATTTATTAATCAGATTAGATAGATTTATTTTTCAGGCTTGATCGATTGTTAAAGATATCTTTTATCCTCGTCTGCTTTTGACGTATATTTTATTTGCTTGCCGGAAGTATATGACAATTTTTTTTGTATACTTTAAGACTGTTTGAATCTGTTATGAAAATCAGTTGATTGACCTTAAGGTATGTAGTGGAGTCTGGAGTACCCTGCATATATGAATAAAAAGACAATACATTTTACGGAAAAAACAAATTTAAATTTGTAAGCAATTCTTTGTGATATACATTGTATGCATATATTTTAATGGATTAATTGTCTATGTATTTTTTATATTACCTTAACTCTTTGAAACTGATAGTGGTTTTATTGGACCCACTCAATCAATTATAAATTATATCACTGTCAAAAATATCAAGCAGTTTAATTTTTTATGTTACATCTGTGGATTATTCTTATTAAAATATACTTACAATTAATATCTATTCTTTTTTGTACTAATTATGTCTTCTTTTCCTTAAAATTAATTAACCTTTTAATTAACATAAATTAATTAATTTTCTCTTTCAGACTGAGCGTCAGTAATGAGTTACAAATATTTGCGTCCAGAGGAAAAAATTAATATTTTCTTATATTTCAAGACTTTATATTTCAGAATAAAAGATATCTAACTAGCCATCGAACAGTCTATGTGGAAAATAATACGCTCAAAGTATACGTGTACATACGCATTTAGATATGTGTATAATAACAAAAATAAACGAAACTATCGCGTGTATATATATATATCTTCGTAATGTAATAATGCACAATGGCGTGTGACATATTAATGTGTAATATATTCTTCTCACGAGAGCGCTATGACTGTTTAAAGCATCACAATGTCCTCTGCATGATCTCTCCGCGTTATGATTTACGCAGTGATCGACGACGCGCTGTTCCGGTAAATTGATCGGATTTATATGCCAGTAAATAAAATATTATAGTAGAATAAATAAAATATTTATGATAAATAGAGAGGAAAATGCTTAGTTAGATATATGTAAAAAAATGCAACAACATCCGGTTACTGAAGCATAATGTAATTCGTCCCTATTATGTTCCAGCTATTATATACAGAATATATAGATATAACAACATCACGCGTGTTGAGTATAATGTTATATAACTGTTCGATCGTCAATGTGTCTTAATATTCTCTATAGGATGAATTTCGAAAATTTTAATTAAACCTGCGCGAAACAAAAATATAAAAAAAAAAAAGAAATTATATGGCTGTCTTGTTATATAACCACTTCCAATTAGATTAGAGAGAATGTTTACATTTTGTTTACAGTGTCTAATTATGCGACGAGCGTAGATTTATCTTTTCACGTGTTCAATAACTTAGATTATTTTATAATATCAGAGATAAAAAAACATTCTGTTACCTACTACGGTTGTATGCAATGTATCACTTTATTCTTTGTTAAGACTGATTTTTGTATAAGAATTTCTTGTGCCTTTTCATTAGTTTATCGATAATTTGATGTAAATGCAAGGTTTTGTATTTAACAAGCGACAAAACATATTTCGTTTGATCTATTTGTATGCAACTGCATCAACTGTATTTAATTTGTCAATTGTATTTAAAATGGGATTTCACAGAAACACGTAGTCATATCTTCGTTAAACTATTCATTGTATTGCAGAACTAATTGTAAGATTTTCATGCCAATGCACGAATTATACTTACATACAATAAGTACAACGATGTAATATATCTTTTAAACGTGCAAATGTATAAACCGGTATGTACTCGAAATTATTAATCACATCGTATTAAAGAGGACGACATAAATTATTATGATGTAAATTATTACGCGATGTGACATTGTTCGAATACACATTGATAATGGGTACTGTTTGTAGATAAAAGTGAATAAAGCTATAAATTATTTAATTTAATTTTAATTCCGATATAATATTTTTACTCTTCTACTAAATGCTTTATTTCTTTCCCTCTTTAGTTGTAAAAATGTCCTAATAAAACATTTAATAACGAATAATTTAATATGTGTTCTATTGTAATAATGATATAATATAATAAAGAACATTACATAATTTTAATTAACTAAATTTAATATTTTATAGAAATTTAAGCTAAATAAAATTAAATCACTTTATTCTCACAACTATGCGCCTATAAAGTGTTTCATATGTTTTATTTTTGATTGTTTATACGTTATTATATATATGCGTTATTACGTGTTTTATTAATTGTTCATTATATATCACGAGTATACCACAAATACAAACCAAAAGTTTATAATTATAATTGAATTTATGTTAATATATTAATTTATATTATACATATCGATATATGTTGTAATTTATATCAATATTAAATTTATATTAAAAAAAAAGATAAAAATCAGTGTTTCAAAGTTTTTTTAATGCATCACTAATCGTTTACTTCATTTTCTTTTATATCACATACCTAATACTTATTTTGCATGAACGCGTAATAACGTCTTTAATACATAGGTATTACATGATGACGTCAAATTGCACGGATAAAACGCGACGTGTATTGTTCGGTTGAAATAAAATTTCTCCTGTTGCCTCCGTTGCCTTCACTTTTACGGCCCACATAATCGTAGCTATAAAGACCAACGGCGCCATATGATAAGTCAAATACGGCCAGAATAATCGTTTCACGCTTCTCATTTTGTACGGAAATATCTGCATCGCTTCATTTTGGTAATATTATCTACATGCACTTCATATCCAAAGAAATATTGAAATAACTTCTACATTATGTTTCAGTTAGCATGTAATTCTTAGCTAAAATTAAGTATTTCTATATTGTTTAAAGCCTGTGTATCAAACTAGAGATTGAAATTGAGATTGTATTGGAATTTGACCAATCAAACCAAAGTTCACTAAAGCTGCGATATTGGTTTTCTCTTTTCTGATTGACTAAATTTCAATCTCTCTCTATTTCACTCTCTAGTCTGATACAGGTTTACGAGCAATATATGCTTAAGGCAATATCTGCATAGAATATTTTATATAAAAGATATCATTTCTCTTAAAATAATAATTAAAATTAACGGTGTTTTTATAATTTTTATACCAAATTTACCTATTAATAGTCACGAACGCTGCTGCGAAAAAATACTAAAAAACAAAAGAAATAAAGAAAATCAGTAACCAATGGCCACGTGAGATATTTCACAGTGGAGTATGCAGCGAATGCGGCTTACATAATGTACTCTTTTCATTCTTATCCTCTTTAGCAAGAATATGTTGAGACTCGAAAGAAAGGGTTTTCGGTCATTTAGATCTGTGAGGGACCTGCCGATTCCATGACCAGCGGATTCGCAGTAATCGTTATTTACTGCTCGTGAAAGAAAGGGACGAGAAGAGGTGTCAGCATTCTGGTGAACGTCGGGGACAAAAGTGCGAAAGTTGCTTTATTCTTAATTGGAAAGGGTGGAATAAATTCGAAACGGCTGAACACGAAGAAGTCGTGTAATTCGAATACGACATAACTTTGTGTTTTTATTTTATGTCGTTTTAAAAAGTAATTAAAATAAGAAATGTGCATTCTCACAAAAAATGATAATGCGTTTGTCAAAATATGGAAAGAAAATTTTTTTCCAGAATAACGAGTAATTCGGAAAATCGGAGTGGAAAGATCACGTGAAAGGAGATTTTTATTATTCTAATTGGCATGAATGCGAAAACGTGATGTCGTGCACTCGTTATCGAATAATGGATCCACAGCAAGATCGATTGCACTTGGACTTTAAGCATCCTCACAGCTGCTATACAACAACCTACCATGCTGCCATCAGAAATCTTTGTCCCACAGTCTGCAGCAATAGTATATAATTTTTTATTATACATTTCAAGGAAACCTAATTGCATTGAGATGCAATATGCATAATAAATATAGAAGCAAAATTTACATTCCCTCCAGAGAAATTCTATTAAAACAGAATCTCTTAGGAAAAGATGTTCTAATGGAATTTCTCGCTATAAAATTTATGTATTTGATAATTCAAAAATACAAACAACAAAAAATAAAACAAAGTATATACATACTTAATTGTTTGTATTTTTAATTTCCAAATACAGTTAAAACCGCAATAAATATGAATTTTATTTATAGTTCTAGAACACAAAGGTTATGTACATTAACTAGATATACGCATAAAACATAAAGTAAAAATAAAATTGTGTATGTGATTTACAAATAATGTGAAAAATTAAGAATACAAAAAAATTAAGAACATAATTTTGATATTATATTTTCTCTTTTCTTCTTACATAAAAGATGCACAATATTCTGATTCAATATATGATGTAATAATATTTCATTTACATCAATGTTTTATTTTATATTAACCAACGTAATTTTATTTATTTTTCAGGAAGTTGTTCCAGAAATCATGTAAATTGGAAATCATCCAATTTAAACGGAAGTAACGATGAGACATATAGAGAAGGTAAAAATGTTTTTAAAAAATTATATAATTATTTTACATTTAGATAATTATTTTAAAAATATAAAATTCTAGACATAAACGTTTATATGTATAATAGGTAATTATTTTAATGCAGCAATTTTGATTTTATCATCTATATTAACAATTTAATTGCATTATTATTAATTTAAAGACAATAATATTAATTTACGAATATTAATAATATCCGATTAAATTTGATTGCAATATTATTAATATTTGCTAGTTCATTATCTAATTGTATTGCTTAGATTAATTATATTAAAAGATTACAAAATGTTGATTATATATATTTTTATTTAAATATAATAAAAATTAGTAAAAGGAGCAAAGTTTGATTAGAATAGATATAGAATTAACTTACTTATTTCTTGACCTACAACTAATCAATTTATCAATTTCTGAAACCTGTATGATACTATCAAACCGCCGTCTCTCGGTCTTGCTTTAATCGTACGTTTCGAACAATGCCGACTCAAAGCGTGTCAGTCGCAGAAGCATACGAATATTAATTTAGCTCGGAATCCCGCGACGTAGACAGGGGCGATCCGCCGTTTCCAGACTCAAACATGCAAATGGGGAGAATCGCGAGTGCACACATGTATGAATCGACGAGGCATCATGAATCAGCGCCGGTGGTGTCTTTCGAGAGAATGCAAATTCGTTTGAAGCTCTTAGAAGACAGCAACGCAACGTTGCATTTCAGAAACCGCGATCTCGTCGCGGAAAACAAGAACTTGATGAATCGGTGAGATTACGTAATTATATTTTAGCTATAAATAAATACTCCGCGTGAGATACAATTATATTCACGTTTTGATAAGTACGTTTTGAACAAGTTCCCTCAAGATAAACAATGTGCAGGCTGGAAGAAGATGCGACTAAAATGGAGAAGCTGTTAGAGAATGTGTCATTATTGCAAAGCAAACTTGATAAAGAGAAAATTAAGCTGGTTGATGTATTAGCGAAACAATCGGTAGGAACAATAATATTTATTGAATAAGAAAAATTGTTTTGAAAATATAATTAATGATATACATACGTAATAAAGATGCCATGCTGCAATATTTATACTGCATAATAAATAATAATAAATAATAACCAACTTGAGAATGAGATAATTGTGTTATTAGAATAAAAATGCAAAAAATAAAGTATATATTTAAATTTTTTCTTAAATTACATTAATTTTTCTGACTTAATTCTATCACGTTATTATTTATTGTTATAAATTTTCTCGTATTTTTTCGTTTATTATAATCTCAAGTTTTATCGTAGATATATAATTGAATTTTTATATAAAAACTTTTTTATATTGAAACTGCAATTCAAAATTAATAATGTAGAAAATATGATAATAATAATATTATAAATGTCAATATTTGCAAAAATACAAAATTCTAATGTTCCTATCATTGCAATTCGCGTGTAGCTATATAAAATATAAGAAAATTTACGCGTTTTTTCATAAAAATTTCATAAAAACTCTTCTATTTCAGAAACATGATGAGGTGTGCCTAGAAAATAAATGTACCTCCTCGACAAATATAGTTTTGAAAACAAATCGCGGATTACAGATTTGGGAAACCTGTAAAGATTGCCATGAAGAATTGGAAGGATGCCAAAGGGAATCGCGGATCTCAATCACGAAGTAAGTCCTCCAGAGAGAGATTAAAGCAGAGTGAATACATACATATATACTACATGTGTCATATTATTGCATAACTGCTTTGTATTAAGCTATATAAAATAGAATTATTAATGGATGCGAGTTATAAAAATTCAACGTTATCGATAACAAACATTCAATATATAGATATATAATTATATATACATAAGTAAGATATAAAAATAAGTAATAACTATTTCTCTCTCATTATGTAGTGTTATAATAATTCTATATATTATTTAATTTATATTAGTAATATTTTAATTATCTTCTAAACGAAGAATGTAAATTCTTTTGACAATGAACTCTTCTTCTTTTACCGAACATCAATGGCAATTGATAAGCCGATTGAATATTTTAAATAACACTCGCTTAATCTCCCTTTGTCACTGTGCCTTTCCTTTCGTGGATATATTCTGGATTGTGTTCGTAATTCGCAAATCCTCGATTAGATCGGAGTTTGAGTTACTAGAAAGGGATATGAAGACTTTGAGAGACGCCATAATCGCCCGGGAAGAAGCCTGGGATAAAGCGATGGAGCGCGAGCAGAATTGCCAACAGCAATTAACACGGTTGACCGCGGAGGTGATCACCACGCGTCACCTTTGCGAAACTCGCCAGGACGAACTTCGCGCAGTTACGGATACTTTGACGGTAATATCGATAACCGACAGTTCGATAGCATATCGGAAACAGAAACTAGAATGTTAGATTGACGTGCTGCGTGCCGTGCTATCGGGCAAATTCTCATATCGAGAAAGATTTAATTATGTAAATATTTCAGTGTAACACTATGTGTGTTACATCGTCTTATTTATACACGTGGAACGCTAAATTCGTGATATTTGATTATTTAAAACATCTGTTTGCTACTGTTAACGTGTTAATTACTAAATATCAATTAACTTAAATAATTGACAATCTAAATGTCAGTTATTCGCCAATTTAACTTTTTGGAGGGAAAAATAAAATTTTTATTGTTTTGATGAAAATATGTTAATTAAGTATAACAATAGGAATTAATATAAATAATTCGTATAATATATTTTACAGAATTATTTTAATTAATCCAGAAATATTTGTTTCGGCTTTTCATTTTTAGGAAAAAGAATCGGTGCTGAAAATAATGCAGAAAGAAACGCTATACCTGAACAAATTAATTGCGAAGCTGTACCGACGTCAGAGGTAAAAACGCTCCTTACTTACATCTATTTTGTTCATAACAGACCCACCATCCGTCTTCTTCCCTCTTTTTAAAAATTATATTTACCGGGAAATGCGATGCTGGCGCTTATTATGCGCACGGGGTGCTAGAGTTTTTATTGAAGCAAAAGATATCTTTCACGAATTCTCGAGATTGCGAGGAATGAAAATTCCAACAATCCCACTCGTTAAATATAATTCATAGCGAAGGATTCGATGCGCGATGCAAAACGCTCACGAAAACGCGAACATATGGCGGACGCGTCGCATTTCGTCGATATGGTGATCATCGGAAATGAACAAAAACTACTTACCTCGATTAATTCGTTATAACGGTCCGTCAGTCGCACACTCCATGCTCCTCGCATCCTAGGCATCCTGGGGCGTTCACGACGTTCGTCGAACGACGCCAATAACGTGGAATACTGTAGGCAAATCGTTTGTTTCGATCAATACAATGAAATGATCACGAGACGGGATTCCACTTCGAATCGACTGTTGTGAAGTTGCTGCGTTCGCGTTGAACGTAACCGCGCGCGCTTTCATGCGCTTTAATCAACAACGTATTTTAATTTCCTGTGTTATTTATTTGCTTCTACCTTTTCTTCACGACCGTTTTATCGACAATTATGTCTCTTTTTTTTGTCTTTCTTATCAACTTTTACGTCGATGACAGTAAACAAAGAAACAATAGAATAAGAACCTAAGAGGCCCATACAGTATATTTCATAGTACCTTATAATATATTCGATACTATATATATATCATATATAGTAATCTTTCTTAATATGATTGGTTCCCTACACTTTAAGTTATAAAAAGAAATTTTTTAAATTAATCTTTAGATTGAAATATTATAGATTCTCAAGTCGAATTTGTCAAATAGCAATCAAATTTCATTAAAAAAAAGAAGAACTTGAAACTAAGTTCTTCTATTTTTTATGAAGCTTATTAATTTCTATTTGATGAATTCAATTTTAGAGTTTAATTCCAATGTTAGAATTAATCAAAATGTTCTTTTCACGATTTCTGACAAGCTATAGTCTTTCTGCTGACCTCAACTTACTATACAAATATATTCCATGTAATAATGCGTTGCCCGACTTTAGGAAGCTTGTTAACTATTTCAGAGAGCTCGAAGAATACGCGAGCGGCGGTGTAAGTTTCAGCATTAGCGAGAGGGATCAAAGATGCATCGAGGAGATTGTGCGGCGCGTACGAAACTCTAAAAGCAAATCGAAAGCAAAGCCCAAGTGCACTTCAGATAAATACCCGCGTTCGAATTCGAGTAGCCCTCGCGAGAATAAGAACGGATTGGATCGGACAGGTTCCTCGGAGGATCATCACAAATTCAATTTGTAATCATCGTTTTATAAATTAACGCGTTGTTGTCTATTTACTTAAACTTACTGTACTCTCAAAATTGATAAATATACACATATGTAGATATGTATATAAGCATGTTTGTTAAATTTCTTTAGACACACTAGTACCGCGAATGTTATTCATAATCATTCTCGAGAAAAATAAATAGATATCGCATGATGTTATATCCGCAACAATATTTTTAGCTACATTAATAAATCTTTAAATTAATTCATATTCGACAGTCAAGATGTTACAATCCAACATTTATGTCAACATTCACTCGGAAACAGTCACTCTTTTTTTACATAAACAATCACTTTATAAGAGTGCACAGTCTATTCTTATTACGTCTATGATTGCACTTACATATCAGTCTTTGTGATAAAGTTAAATATAGATTCTCGTTGGAGATAAAAGAAGAAGAAATAATTTTCTGTGATAAAAGGAATGTCGCCGCTGATCGAAATTGAAATTGAAAATTGATACTCAATGAGAACTCGTACTTTAACCAGCTGGACATCGTGCACCGGATAGCGGCGAATAAATCATGCCAGTGAATCAACCTCAATGTACATTTTTCATCGTTGAACCTCTCGAATATGTGAATCAAGAAAATGCGGTACAGTAAATCGTGCATCTCCCACGTTTTGATAAATTGTCGAAAGCAACTTTATAATAAATCGCGATTCTTTTTTTATCTATCACCTCGCATCCATCGAATCCTCTCTCTCTCTCGCTTGCTTAATTTCTGCAGTTATTCTCTTAAATTAACATAAAATTAAAAATATAATAAACAAAAGAAAGCAAGATGTGAAAAAATAATGTAAAATAGATATTTTCTCTTCGAATTTTCTATATAATCATTTTGTATCTAGCGTTTTTATTTCTTTATTACAAGATAAAAATAATTAAACCAAGTATAGCGTCATTTATGCGAATCATGGCGCCATCTGTAGCGAGCAAATTGAACGAACATTCTAAACCTTCACTTTTAACGTCCGTCGATAGGATCGTCGCAGGTATTTATTAACTGAGATATGAAATGAAAACAAATACATCTTTTATTTGCTTCTAACGTCTTTTTTTATTGAGTGACCTTTCTCAAAGAAAATTATTGTATTTTTGTAATTATTCCTCAATTTTACGAGTATAGGAAATTTTCGTGGTTCTGTAGCCTCCTGTGTTTACTGCAGTTTTTACAGAGGCTATATAGTCTTGACATTCGAGTTGAAAAGTGACGCGTTTAAAATTAAATTTACGGAATTTAATCGAAATTCTACGGATTGCAGGATTCTTTCGTTGACAGTCTCAGTAATATTGATGTGGATAACTAAACAAATTGCCGTCTTTTATTTCTGGAAAGTGTCGCATGCAGAATGCAGATAAGTGTCTTAACACTCTTAACGAATGAAAAATTAGTTAACTTTCAATAAACATCACGAGTGATTAAGAATCCGGTCACTTAATGTGACCGAGGATTAATTATCGCATTAATCGATGAAGCTGCTTGTCTAAAAGAATACGTGTAAATATTATTCAACTTAGCACTGTTTTTTTAATTTTCTTTATAAAAGCTATGACGGGTACGATTAACCCTTGAAAAAAATCACATTACAGAATTACATAACGAAATCATGTAATCAAAACAAGTAAGTCACATAACGGATTATTGTTTCAAATCAATACGTGTGATTTTTTTAAATCATCACATAATTGGAAAAATTACATAATATTAGAAATAATTTTATTTATCATATGATTTTATAGTTACATCAAATTTTAAATGATTAAATAATAAAAATAGAAGAAAAAATATATTGTCTTGTGACTTTCCAAATTGTGTAATTTTGAAAAATCATATATTGATTTGGTACAATTAGTTACGTGATTTACATATTTTAATTACACGATTTCGTTATGTAACTTTGTGATGTAATTTTTTTCAATAGGGAGTTCATTCGTCATCGAGATATTCGTTAGATGCTATTAATCCTTAAATTATATCACATCATTAGTGTTATTTATTATTCTTTTATAAAAATTTATTTATGAATAAAAATAAATTACAAAGTAGCATTCATACATCGATTCTTTATCATTAATTAATTGTATCAAATCAAATCGATACAGAATCTATATAGTACTCGATAATATTAACAAAAAATATTGCAAAATTTAAACACATATATGAATTTAGAATTCACAAATTCGTTTTTTTCTACAGAGAATAAAAATAAATCGTCTGTAAACAAAAAATATTATATTAGTAAAATATAAGAAATTACAAGTCCAAATAATTCACCTTGTAAGCATATTAGAAAGAATTATATTATAATATCTTTTTCAATTTTTCAGGGCTTATATTTCTTTGGCATGGTAAAAAAAAGCTGCATTCGAAAAATGGAAAAGAAAATGAGAAGAGCAAGGGTGAAAGTAGAATGAAGGAAGAATGTTTTCACTGTTTATCTTAAAAGATAGAGGCTGAACTGCTGGAGACATTCGCGGAGGAGGCGGAGGAAGAACGCGTCGACATAAAGACGCCGGGTACGTTCTGTCGTGCAGTCAGTCACAGCTTGAAAATCGCGGGTGACTTGCGCCCCGCTAAAATCAATGAACACGTTCAGCAACGAGGCCGTCGACGACAGCAGCGCGACTTGTCAGCCGTGCGACGCCAGCATCCGCGTCGTGGGTGCTGCCGCTTGGCCCGGCTTGTTTCGTCGTACTCTCGACACCATTCTCCGCGGCACGTACGAGCCGTTTTTACGTTGGTGCGACGTGGATCATGTAAGTGCACGAGACGGCAAAATGCCGTCGTCAGGCCGCGAAGACATGGATCTCTGCACCGACAAGGTCCTCTCCAAGAGCCGGATCTTGCAAGAACTCACGAAGGCTGTCAAACTGGTGAGTGACTGCGATTATCGTCGAGTCCATCAAGGCCGCCTTCCTATACGTGTACATGTCCGCTGCTTTTATTGCCGCATGCCGTACACAAGCTTGGCGAATTGTGCAACTGCAGCGATCCTTACATGCCTTTCCCTTCTCTTGAAAGCATGGGTACCTCCTGCTGCCTCCTGCACCTAAGAGCGCTAATCGAACTAATGTAATTAATGATAGCAGTCGTGCGCCTTGGACACTACGCGGAGAAATCGAGATTATTCTTGTATAATCTCGACGAGTTTGATCTTAGATGTTTATAAACACGAGAAATGTGTCTTATTAGGTTAATTATAGTCTCGTCAGTCTTGTGGGACAGATATAGAGAACACTTTCGCGTAACTATGACATCGAAGTCTATACTCGGTGACGTTGCACCGGTCTGTCATTCCTGACCTAGTGCCAATCGTTGCATATTTCCGTCGCCAGAAAAATGAAAGTGGAGATTATTTTACAGCACCAAGATCAAAATTTGTTGATATTTGATTATATCAAGTTGCAATTTTTGAATGTCATTTCAATATCCACTTCTGTTAATGTAGTTTAATTACATGCAATGACCTTTTATCACACCATAGGTCACTTTATCACACCATTTGTGTTTCAAGTTAATTTTCGACACTTATAAGTATACAAAAATTATTGAATTATTCTTACATATACTTTAACATTTTTAGAAAGTATTTATAAGATTGTGTATTTTAAAAATAAAAATTGCATATAAGTGTTATAACTAATTAATTAATACGCCTAGTTAAAAAAAAAATAAAGAAATTTGCAGAACCCAATTTTCCGGTCTTTTATTACATATCACGAATCATTCGTGTCCCGGATTATTTTCAACACAATTGTACAAAAATTATTAAGTAATTCTTGCACATACGTTTTTAGAAAGATTTGTAAAATTGTGCAATTGTAAAAAAAAAAGTAGGAAATAATAGAAACCATTATTTAACCAAGTATTCCTGGTATTTCAAAAAGAAATTTAATTACATAAGACACAAATAACATAATTGTATGTACTAAAAATTAATTTTAATCTCTATTTAACTTGTCTACCTATTATATCTTCTTTTAGTACTAAGAATTAAAACAAGATAAAATGTTAATCTAGATTAGTAAAAATATTATATTCTCGTTTTATATTCTCGTTTCAATGTAAATTAACTTGAATCTGTTTAACTTACTTCTTCTAGTTTTAAGAATTAGAAAAAGATAACGAGTGAATTAAACCGAGGTTAAAGTTAATATATATTGGTAGAAATAGGCCAGAATCTGGAATTAAAAATAAAAAATTTTTAATATTGAACTCGATGTATATAACTGCTTTTTGCACGTGTATATTTTTATTACACAGACTTTCTCACGAATTGTTTTATCGTGACAAACAGTCCAAAATAAGGCGTGCACGTACACCGCAATTACTCTTATTATTTTTGCATACCATTCAACAGCATCTCCGATTTGGAACGTTTCGGGGCCCATTCAATTCTGTTCCAATTTGATTAAAAATTGATCTAGAAATTTAGTATGAAATGAATGGACTTTTGTGTTATTTTAGAAAATGTGACAAAAACTAGGCAAAAATGTTCGATAAATCTGTTGAAAGCTACACTCAATGATCCATAAAAAAAAGAAGAGCTCGTGAATAAAAAAATTAGGCTACAAATGATCAAAATGGAGATGAAGTTTATTTCGTTTTTCTCACACATTGCGCCCGTGAAAAGGGAGAAGCGGAGTGTCCACACGTGTTAAGGAAATGTGTACATACATATATCATTACAAAGTTACTTTTTTCTTTTTTTTTTTTTAGAAAAAGGTAAAAAAGAAACGAACAAAAGCGATACACGTGTTCCTTGAAAAATAGTTGTTTCGGAGTATGTATATGTATTGTCGGGAGATATACATATATGTATATGCGTGTGACGTCGCAACCTGCCTGCTCGTGAGTTAATAGCGACGCAGCAGCTCCAAATCGAACGCTCGTACACAGAGAAAAGAGTGCTCGATCGCAACGTGTGAGCACTCCTTAGTCTTCCGATGTCGCACCGTTTATATCTTTAAACGCGAGATTTTTCGCTAATAAAGAAACGAGTGCGTCAAGCGACACGTTGGTTGCGTTTTTCCGTCTATAACGACAAGAACACGACGTTGCTCAGGAGTGAGTCACTTTCACTGAACCAACGGGCTGTGCTGACATCTCATTGACAGCTCCGCTCGGATGTGCGTTGTACGGAACAGCTGATAAAAGCTCTATCCTTTTCACCTGAAGCTTTCTTTTGTCATATGTCCTTTTCACTCCGCGATTATTGATCGTGCACTTATTTTATTCTTTCCCGTGCAAACCGTCACTAAAAAAGAACAGATTTAAAATTGACTGACAGTTTTGGATCACTTCTGGACTGTGTCAGTAAAAGTGAGACGAATGGTGTTGGCTAAAAATGGATGTGCTCGTTCGAAAATAAAAGCATGATGTGAAAGCGTATTTCACATTTCGTGTAAATAACCCTTTGCTTTTCACTATCGAAAAATTTGTTTTGTAAGAAGAGACTTTATAGGTTTGTTTTATGTCATTGCACTAGACCGTATTAAAATTTGTATCCTTATTTAAGAAAAAACAGGTCTTATGTATTTAAATTGTATATTAAAAACATTAAGAGAGAGAGATTTACTACGTTTTAGTCATATATTTCTTTATGCTTTAACACTTAATACATTTTAATTTTGTTGTATTCGTACATACATTTCTGTATTCTATATTAATGAGAATAATAGGTGTATATGAATAATATGTTTTGAATAGGTCTATGCCCAAAGTCTCTATGGTACCGTGGTCTTGGATGGCGATTCCTGGTTGGTCTATTGGCTGGATCGTGCATTGCGCCATGGATTGCGTGTAGAGAGACATGGATATTGGGGTACTGCTAGAGAGCTTAGTCATCAGGATACAGTCGTAGTCATACATGCACTGCAAAGTGTACTAACTTCTATAGGAAAAGGTATGCTTTGACGTCTTGTCACAGGAACAATGTATTGCACAATAGTTTTACATCTGCACTTTCTATTGTTCAACTCTCGGATTAAAATGTACCTTAATAGACACATATTTATAACTATAGCTCAATAACTTTATCTTATCATAAAGCTGTTGAATTAAAGATTAATTAAAATTAATGATTTTTGTGCTTTGCTATTATAAATCACGTGTTTGCATCATATAAGCAGAATTTAATTATATTTTATTAAATTATCTTAGAAAAATTTCTGTATAAATTTTAGGATTTCAAGCATTTTTATTTGAAAGTGCACATTTATTCATGTATAAAAATGCTTCTAAACGTAAGTATATTTTTAATATTTTTTAAATTAATATTCTTGAATTGTTTATATTACACAGGTCGAGCATGGCTCTATCATACTCTAAGCGAAGGCAGTTTTGAGAGTTATCTGGCTTGTTTATTACGAGACACAAAGACATTGAAAAAACAGTACTTTCCTCATGCACTTGTTCGAGATGCTGATAAGACCAATCAATTGATTAATCTTCTTGCCGGTCTGGAAAATGTGTCCTTCACATTGCAATTGGTATGTTAAATTGATGTAATAAATAATAATTATAAATAGTCTACGAAGCGCATTTAGCAAGCAATAACATTTTTGTGTAGAACCAAATCAACTTTCTCCTTCTCTGTTCAACATTCGGTACATGTAATTTTTATTCTATTTATTCTTAAGCAGATATCAATATCACCCCCTGGTTACACTTATCATACTAATGAATAACATCAATCACATAACAAGAGTCACACATGTATATGCAGTTTTGATAGATTGTTATATATAGAGCCGCAAGGGGCAAGAGATTATCATTTTATTTGCGAGTACACACTTTATTTCGTATGGACTACATATCGCTCAGTTTGCTTATTCATGGAAAATTTCTACAAACATGTTACTAAAAAAAAAAGATATTTACATAAAATTATCGGAATTTAAATTAATATGCAGTCAATAACGTCGTGATATACTATGTAATAAAGTAATATTGTGTTATAATATAAAAATTGTACAGGATGTGACATATTTGGATATCTGCAACTATATGCCACAGAGGCCTATGAGCGTAAATCCATCGGGAACAGTTTTATCATTGCATCTAAGGTCTTCTAGTGTTTCATCGAGCCTAGCTTCTCCAGGAGATAGTGGCGTTGCATTTGACAGTGACATGGACATTGCAAACGAAACTGATGGAAGCAGTTACAAAGAGGTAAAATATAGATTTGATCAAAAGTGTACAGAAAAATCTCCATATGCTCATAATACATTAAAATACGTGAATTTTAACAGGAGGATTATTCAATGGATGACATTCCTAAATACCGGAATAATAGGTACAAGACGATTATCAACAATCGCATAGAGGATAATAAAAATTTTGGATCTAGTGACTCGAGTGAGGATGGTAAAACGCCAACGCAATCACCGGCGATTTCTAAATTTCAGACTGCTATGATGACAAAAAATGATATAGTTAACCAAAACATAACGCGAAAACTGGATGATAATGAAATGAATTGCTCCAGTTTAGAGACTCTTAAAGATTATGATTTCTACAGTAAGAGTCTGGATGAAACTAAATTGGATAAAACAAACAAAATTGATAATGGCGTGAAGGACTTTAGTAAGAGAAGCACTTACTACAATGAAAGTCCTGCTTATAGCTTTAAAAAAAACATAGATCCTCGTAATTCTTATTTAATCAATAATGATACGAATCTATTAGAGCTGAGTATGACAATTTCTGACTGTGACAACATGGATGCACCTTACGGGATCTTGAATACGATCAATGTGACCGATGCTAGCATTTTATCTTCCTCCAGTTCAGAAGGCATAGTACAACGTAGGCAGCGTAAAAAAAAGCGAGGTGAGAGCAAGAAACGAGTCAGCTTCCACGAAGACATACTGAAAACGATGAAACTGGAAGATGATGAGAATTTTGCCGATTTCTCCATGAGTTTCTTGCTACCTAGTTCTGTTTTAAAGAGGGACGCGCAAAAAGGCAGGTACAGTTGGTGTGCGCACGGAGATTCGCCGTACATGCAGAAAAATGAAAATACTGGCAGGAACGTGCACTCCGATTGCTACTCGGACTGCTTCTCATCATCATCGTCGAGTGTATTTGACGGTGATGGAACTGATAAGCAGGAATTGACAAAATTGTGCATTGATATGCCATGTCAACGTAATTGTAGGTGCAACTGTAATTTATCGTTATTGGAGCGCGGAGCGCCAGAAGGTCAAGAGGATCCAGGCAAGAGTTTGAGGCCTAAGATGGAAATAGAATTGGGAGAGAACGAGGCTCAGGAAGCCTATATCGTCGAAAAGGCATGCGGTAATATTGTTGAAGATCCACCATCCAAGTTAGAAATGCCGCAATCATTGACTCCGAAGAAATATTCGAACGATTGGTCGGATACGGATAGTGTAACAACATCCGAGCTGGAGGAACGTAGGGGTAATCGACACTTGGTCTCACCGTCGAAGAAACGTAATATGACGGCGATACTAACTGGTGAAAGTAGCAGTAAGCTCTTAGCGCCGCCTTTACGTCAGGCACCGTCAAAGACGTCGTTACTGAGCAGATTTCTGAAATCGATTACTGAGAGAAAGTTCGAAATAAAGAAGAACAAGAAACCGCCGAAGGCGAATACTTTATATATCAAAGGAATTAAGATGAGTTATGATTCTTTTAAAGATTTTAACGACAATCTCGATAAAGAGATCCAAGAGAACGTGGCTGCCGAGAAGCAGGAATTCAGCGGTGAGAAAGTAAGCCTAAAGCTGCGTGAACTTTTTAAGAGACATATCTATCGTGACAAAACGGAGGAGCTATATAAAGTATACAAAGTACGAAGTTCGTATATGACAAATGGCGAAAGCAAGCCGATGATCGCGTTATTGACAGACAAAACGCTATATTTAACTAGCTCGAAAATGGACCATTCTTACAGTAATCAATTCGTTATTCCTTATAATGAGCTAGATGTTATTATGGTAAGAAATAATCATACTTATATATCATACATTATATATTTTGCTAAAATTAATATACGTTTGTTTATAGATTGGCCCAAATGCACAGAGTATTTTAATTTCCAACGCCGATTGCGAAATGCAATATCTGTTCTCCACTGGCAGCTCGCAAACTACCTCAGAATTAATTAGCCACTTAGAAATGGCCATGAGACGATCGCCGACAAAACCGAGGCTTCCTGCTGTTAAAGAATTGAACTACGAAGATATGCATATTTTGAGGAATTCAATTCTCACTGATACAGCTGTACATCCAGTGTGTACACTATGTTTAAAGATTATGATAACGTATTTTTGGAAATTTTATAAGTTTTTAGAATAGATTAGAAAGAAATATGTCAATTATCGAGAAGTCGCATTTAAAAAAATGTTATTTATTTTGATAATTATATATATATATATATATATATATAAACCGAAAATTTCATTAAGATAGAATTCATATCTTAACGTAGTAAGATATTTTGTATTTTTATTTTCAGTAATTATAAGTTCTAAAAAGTTCTATAAATAAATATTAGTACAGAATTATATTATATTATAATATTAGGACATTATCTGTATTATATTGCAGAATCTATTTTTAATTTTTTTTATTATCTTTACAGGATGAAAAAATAGAACATTACAGCCTTATTTATATGGAAGACGAACACATGTCACCACCTAGTACACCATGTGGGCCAATGAAAGAAGGTGATCTGATGTTCCGGCCACATACTTACCAGCACTTGCATCCAAATGCACCCACGCATCCCTGGGAGGCCGGCTATTTTGTATTAAAAGGCGGAGTGGTTTATATGTTCACGGATTCGAATCAGCGACTTCCCAAACGTGCCATACCGTTAAAAGGCGGCTTATGCCAAGGATGCAGAAGAATTCCCAATTCTCATCGACCGCATACCTTTGAAATACTGTTAAAGCCCAATAAATCATATCAATTTGCTGCTCCGGACGAATACGTTGCTTCGGAGTGGTTACAGAGCTTCGTTCAAAGCGCATCGGGTCTATTCGATAGTACGGAAAAGAGAGAGCCATTACCTTGCAGTCTTATCACAACCACAAAACACCTAGTGGCGATGAAAGAGATTCATCCTGGTACGCAGAGGGGCCAAACGCTCTCGTGCGCTTCCATCAAGGATCTAGCAACGTTCAGGGTGCCGTTGCTACAGCAATCGTGGTGTATTCTGGTAAATATATATTATCAAAAGTCAAAAATATGTATAAAGATTGTTAAGTTTGTTTTGTCGCTAATTGGAATTTAATCAATAGTTTATTATCATATATTTGTAGGAATTTGCGTGTCGAGAGGTACATGAAAGTAGTGGCGATTGGGTTATATACTTCACAAATTACACTGAACTTTGTACTTTTAAAGAGGTTTTGGAAACATTATGGACCGATGCAAACTTGGTAAGATATAACGCGAGCAACACTTATAATTAGGGATCTGACCATGAACGATTTTGTCAAAATCTTACGAGAAAAATATATATAGTACATTTCTTTCTTTTTTTTTTGTATTTGATAAATATAAGAATGATAAAAACTTTTTTGGTTTTGATGAAGCCGCTTATGGCCAGACTTTGTAATTGTAACATTAAATTCACGTGTTAATATAATCTCTCAACTTTTAAGGGTGAGTTTCCCATGGCAACACTTCCACCGGAGGATAAATTGCAGCGACGTTGCTCGGATGCCAGCAGAGATTTGGAACATGCCTGGCGGTACTTGCTACCACCAGCTTTAGAATAAATGGAAGATTTACCAATGGACAATATATACACCGTCATTTGAGAAATTATTTTATCATATTAAAAAAGACTCATATAAAATATAATAGAACATAAAGAATTCTCGTAACAACGCACGTGAATATCCAGGTAACTATAAATCTGAAAATTCAAATACTAATATATCGTATGCCAAAGAGACGTAAACCGCTTATACAACATAATACAAATCTTTGCTTCTGTTGCAAAAGTTAAATGCCATATATCTGTCACTTGGAACTAGAACAATCGGAGTTATTTTGTGGCTTATAAGTAGAATTGTAGATGTCCTTATTTGGACTAATTTATGACATATGATATTTCTAATTTCAAGATACAAATATATGCGCGGTATATTCTCACTATATTGCGACGTTGATGAAAGATTGAGCATTACCTTGCATATAAGTTGCCTCAAACGTATAGATAACTATTTAGGAAAATCGCAAAATGATGCATTATCTTTCTTGTAGCGTAAGCCTCCATAATAAGCTATTATTAATTTATAATAATATTCAGAGATTGTAATATAATGATAACTGTGAGACATTATTGATTACTATATGAATGTCTATATATTCACATATATTTGAAGAGACGAACCAGTATGCATTTGAATACAAGCACGATTGATATTAAAGTAGATATTTATTGTCCGAGATGATATTATGAAATTCAGAATCACGTAAAGCAGTTTTGACAAAGAATAATACTTTATAAATAGCGTTTGAAATTTTTGTATAATTTAGCATTCCTACTGTTATATTTATAATTATAAATCAATTTTACTTTTAGTATCAAAACTTTCTACGTATCATTTGTGATATGTAGTTAAAGTTATAAAATTTATTTCGTATCTATTTTTTTTTATGCAAACAAGTGCAATGCGAGCATAATAATTGTATTATACGCGTTGTATATTAATTTAGTTTAATATATTGTAATATTAAAGTTATTCAGTTAGTTAAAATATAGGTTGTATCAACTTATGTTGCATCATGAATATATTAAAATTTTTTAATAATTGTTTTATGAAATAATAGCAAATTAAAGTTACACAAAGATTATATACCAAAATGATAAGTATTTATGCTTAAAAAATTGATAAATAACACATTATTTATATCTTAAAAAATTGAGTTAAATTGTTTTAAATATGCTTAATACGACATGAACCGATATATGTGAGAAAAGCTGTACATGAAAATAAATTTTATTTGTGATATGATACTACTATCTATAACATACATCAATATTGTTGGTCATAAGATATTTGTTATAATTTTTTAAGTTATAATCTTGTGTTACCAAAGCTACATGAATGGATGCATTCCGAATATTTTTGTGAATAAATATTTGATTTCTGCATTATTTCATGTAGCTTCGTACGTGATTGTGATACGCTGTTAAGTAATGTAAATGTCAATGTTGTTAAGTTCTTGAGATTTCTGTCAGATTTATGTAAATTAAGCAAATAAGTACCACGCAAAGATAAAATCGGTTTTATATATTAGTGCTGTGTGAAAAGTATGCGGAATTAAATTTTCTACAAGTTACAGCCAGCATGTTTTAAATGTTACATCCGTACACCTTTCACACACAAAAATTCTGTATCACCGTACACAACCCAGTTATGATAAATAGATGCAAGAGTTATGATAAATAGAAAATTAATAAAAGTATATAAAGAGAAATTTGATTGAATAATTTTTATTTTGTTCATCTTTTTATATTACATATTTGGAAATGTAATACATTTTCAGAAAGAAAGAGAATGAAGTACTTTTAAATTCATAATTTATATAAGTAGTTTCAATAATATACATATAACAGTATATATTTTTTTAATCTTATATTTTCTATTCTTTCATTTTTTTTTGTCATATTCTTAATTTTCTCTACAGAGTACATATTTCATGCACTATTTAAGAGATTTAAATATTTTTACTATAATTTTTTAACTATAGTTATATGATTCACTAATAGTTTTACTAGATAAAATATTATTCTATACATGATTCATGATGAATAGAAAATGTAAAGTATATAAAGAAAATTTGATCGAACAATTTATATTTTGTTTATCTTTTTACATTACATACAAACTATTTATGTGGTTATTGTATATAATTAATTTAAAATTTTTTGAAATGTAAATCTTAAGAGACACATGATAAAGAAAATACTAAATATATAAATTTATACATTAATATACTCTATTAGCAATCGAGTATTTCACAAATATATTAACAAACGTTTAATAATTTGCATCAACAGAAATTGCACCTACACAGGTACAGTATGACCTATTGCTCTTTTGGATGCTTTTGTCTTTTCTATATCAACATCCGGAAACTGTTCTTTCACAGCTTCAAGGTCCAGATTCGGGAATTTTCTTATTAACATTGCAACATGATTTTTATTACGTCTGAAAAAAATAATTTTTTTAATGGAAACAAATTAATTGAGAGACATATCATACCGCTTGTGTATGTGTTAAGCAAATAGTAAAGACTATTTCTACGAACGTTCTTGCTCTGCGTTTATTATTCCACAGTTTCTCTCTGTACAAGCGTAGAAATTTGCGAGTTGCATATCCACCATAACCAAACATATGTGTTTTATACCATTTTGTGTTTACGAACTTTGGAATAGAATGTTGACCCATTTGATAATAAAACCTTAAACCTACAAAGAGATAACAAAGCTAATATTATTTTATTTTTTGTGTCTATGCAATATCTGTTGTAATTTTTCTACTAAACTTTTTTAAACTTTAGGTATACAAAAAAAACGTTATTTTTTATAATGTAATTTCTATTATAACTTTTGTAGACGATCAAATATTTTTAACTTTAAATATACATAGAAAGTTACTATATATAAATGGTATAGATCTTAAACCTAAGCAATTATAAACAAGTTTTCCAGGACGCTCTCCTGTTTCCCCAGTCTCAAGTAAATGATATGCTCTGTTTCTTTCACGAACTATCGACTCCAAGTTACTCATGCTATCTTGAACTTTATCCAAACGTTCAGGATTTGGAAAGATCTCGTTTGCATCCTTGCAAGCTTCTTCCATAGTCATAAGCATATTACGTTCCTTCAATAAGACAAACCTACACATTTAAATATATAAATCTGTAACTCACTGGCATCTAAAAATCAAGAAACACAAAATTCAAAATAGACAAATTTCACCATAATTTATGGAGATCCGAATTGCTCTTCAATCTCAATTCATCCTTTTTCCAAGATCGACCAACTCGTATCTCATTTTTTCCCCAATTTTTTGGATCGTCAAAAAATTCCATCAAATCACGGCGTTCTGATGTAAAGTGTATAAATGCACAGTGCAAAGCTGGTGTACTGCATTTGTAAAGAAAATATATTAAAAGATAAAAAAACATTCAAAACCTTCATCCTTAATTCTTACTATTTTTCAACCCTCTGTGTTGTGTGTGTTGTGTGAATGCTAAAATCTATAATATAATTACTAAAGCTGGATTTGTAAGATTTATTTATGTGAATTAAAAGACTCTAAAATTTAAGAAATTAAAATGATATAACAAAATATTGAATGGATTAGATCCACTATCAGCTCCGGAGAGTTAAAGCGAAATTTAACATCAAACACATCTATTTGCACCAATTTTATTTGTCATTAAAATTTCGTTTATTGTCAACATGCCACATTTAGAACAAGTATGATATGATAACCTAACAAACCGCAATCCTATTTTATATTTATCAAACGATTAAAAAATCACTTAAAAAACAATTTTTATATGTTAAGAAATTAAGTATTATATTAGAGATGGCAAAAATATTTTTAAGATTCTTTCAAGCCAAGAATAAACTACAAATTACATCGCGGATCAGGAAGCACCGGTAGATTGAACGAAATGCTATAAAATATAAGTGACGCAGCTCAGGAGGAATACGAACCTGCGAAGAAATGCACGTTTAGGAGACTCAATAACACTTGGGGGGGTCAAAGACAAATTAGTGAACAATTTTGTTATGCCATTTATGCTCGTTCTAGTCTGCACAGCCTTTATAAACGCAGCCATTTTTCCTGACTGCTTCGGATGAAACATTGGAAATTGGAGGTGCTGGCAGGGGCTGGCTTGAACTGCCAGACTCCAGAGTGCGCTCCAAAGCTGCGTTCGAAAACACTGCCCGTATATATACATATCTTCGAGTATCATTGTTGTTCAGCGAATGTTAAACAAGGATATAGCAGAGAGAAGCCTGAGAGCGGCCATGCCCGGGGTTCAGCTATTGTCATGATTTTAAATATATGCCAACTTCTCTGTCCTCAAGAACCACACAGCATCAAAATCTGAAAATTATTGAAAATTTTGCGCTTCGCGCTTTATATACTTCAATAGAAAGCTAGCGGTGTGATCCGATCAGCGCTTGAATACGCGCTTGTAGCAGAGCATCGCGCCACAACGCGCTCATTGGTTGGCTGCGAGTGGTGGGGGTTCGAGTCTGATCGGCGCATATAAATATCGCGGTTTCCCGCAGTTTCACGTTTTTGCAAGTCTGTGCAAGTCGGTGCAAGTCGGCGCAAGTCGGCCAGGGGACGGGTGCAGTGTATCACGTTGGAATAGTTCGCTCTCTTGTTTCGCACTGTATCCTTCCTCTGTCTGGAACGAATTACCACTATCTCCGCAAATATTCTGGATGGAGTCTCTTCGGAAGCATCCTGATCCTCCACTATCTTCGGAAGAATTCTGATCTCCGCTATCTCCAGACGCGTCCTGATTTCCAAAAGTCCTGATCATCTTTGCAGAGAATAAAACAACGAGAACGACGCGGAATTATTTACCAACGAGGTAATTACTAATAATTATTATTAAATTATTAAAAGTTTGACATGCGACGCGAGAAGTATTTTAACAATAATCACCTTTAAACTCTCGAACATTTTTACTCGTTTGCTTGAAAATTAATTGATAAATAAGTCGCGTCGCTTTTTGTTACGTGTGAAGTCACACGCGGAAAACGACGCCACTTCCCTATTTTTCGATCATTCGCGTTTCATTCGCGGAATGTGACGGGGATGACGCAAAGTGGCAGCGGTATACCGAGTCTCTAATTGCGTGATAAATATCGAAAAATTATTAAATACAAGTTTATGTTTTAATTACATTTGATTGCGCTGCCACTTTGCGTCATCCCCGTCATATTCCGCGAATAAAATGCGAATGATCGAAAAATAGAGAAGTGGCGTCGTTTTCCGCGTGTGGCTTCACACGTAACAAAAAGCGACGCGACTTAAATACTATAATAATCTGTTTGCGTAAGAGCTCATTCACACGATACGGTCATGATACATATAGTTTTATCCATATAAAATTATAGAGCACGGCAACAGAAATTCGATGAAATTACCGAATAGTTAAAAATCAAAATTTTCACTTTTCGCGTTTCCGCTCATCCGCTGTAGAGAAAAGATACATGATCGCTGGTTAGATATATACTTTAGTATCGATCATGAAACTTTTTCTCTAGAATGGAAAGTGAAAAATAAAAACTTTTATCATTGAAAATAATGGAAAAATTTTTCAATACTCTGTTCATACATTTTCCATATTTCGAGCATCAATATCCGGATTCTGAGACGATCGAGTATATAATATGGTAATTGAAACTTAAATCTATACGTTTGTCGTTTATTGCAGAGAAGGACTTTAACAAACGATTTGCTTCAACTAACAAATGTCTACGCAAAGTAATGCAAGGAGAAGAGAGATAGAGGAGCTGGCTCGACAACTTTGTACATGAAAAGGAGAGGGAGACATAAGAAAAGAGCATAATCGGACGCCGATGGAACAACCTTGCAGTGAGTAGGCTTATTCATTGCTAGCATGCATAAAAAAATTAGTCTTATCAGGTTATTTTATATTGATTACTAAAAATAATAATTAATGAAATAATAAAACTGACAAGTTCAATTTAAAATATTAAAAACGTAACAATGATTAAACTGCAAAAATATTAAATGTACAAGTGATTTAAAAATAAAATAATGCCTTAGAAATAATGATCATTCTATAATTATATCAAATGTGAACATATTTTCCAGAAATCAAATAGACAATGGATTATTTAAGGATGAGACAGGATGAAGGCCTGAAAAACCGGAGGTCCTTTGGGAATCTTATTTAAATACACATATAATAAAGTCAGGTAATTTTATGGCGTTTTTATTGTATACCAATACTGAGGTACGTAAAAAAACTTTTTTATCTTGATTACTTATATATAACGGCAGCTGTGGGTACAAAGGGTAACCTTATGTTAACTGCACATTAAATTAAAAATTTAAGTTACTCTTATAAAATGTGTATAACGTGTGTGAGAGTAAAATGATTGTCTTGATTAAAATACACATCTTTTATAAAAAATGTAAACAGTATTATGTTAAATATTTATAACAATAATTGAATAAAGGCCTAATGACGGTCAAGCAAGATTTAGGTTGCTACAGTAATGTGTGAATTTTATTTACCAAGTATGTAGTAGTCTTCTTTAATCGCGCGCCGAAATATTTTCAGTCTTTTACAAACGCAACTCTAAATAACTACCGTAGAAATATCACTAGTTAAATTGACACGCAATCTAACAATATTTTATGCTTAGAGCATCTTATAGGATCTTAATAACATGTTGAAAGACATATTAAATTTTGATGATTTGTTATTAATTAATGTAAATTAAATTAACAATAAATCAAATTCTGTGAAAAATAAGATTGCGAAGAATATCACAAGTTGGCGTTTCGTCCCGATTTCCACTACTAGACTCATCAGTAAGGTAATTGTAATGGAAACCTACCTTAGACACCTGGGGGAGATATTAGAAAGAAGTTCTATATAAACAGATACTTATGTATCTTAGCACTTGCGAGAGAAGCAAGCGTAACTATAGACCTCTGTAGGCTGGTCGACGTAGTGATATTCTTCACAATGCTCCCGTTTTTAAGTAATTCACAACATATTTTGCAGGCACATTGATTCTAAAATTACAAGAACTTCTTTCTAATATCTCCCCCAGGCGTCTAAGGTAGGTTTCCATTACAATTATCTTACTGATGAGTCTAGTAGTGGAAATCGGGACGAAACGCCAACTTGTGATATTCTTCGCAATCTTATTTTTCACAGAATTTGATTTATTGTTAATTTAATTTACATTAATTAATAACAAATCATTAAAATTTAATATATGTCTTTCAACATATTATTAAGATCCTATAAGATGCTCTAAGCATAAAATATTGTTAGATTGCGTGTCAATTTAACTAGTGATATTACTACGGTAGTTATTTAGAGTTGCGTTTGTAAAAGACTGAAAATATTTCGGCGCGCGATTAAAGAAGACTACTACATACTTGGTAAATAAAATTCACACATTACTGTAGCAACCTAAATCTTGCTTGACCGTCATTAGGCCTTTATTCAATTATTGTTTGAAATTCCAACGGTCCTACTAATATTGTAATTTTAAATATTTATATTAAATATTTCATAGAAATATATTTGAATTTGCAAAGGCATAACAGCCTTAACAGATCGCGTGATATGAAAATAAAAAAATATTAACACAGTTATAGGAATTTTAATCCTAATAAATATTAAATATATAAGTAAAGGACTCTTAGTATTCAAAATATAATAAATAGGCTAATAAGAGTAAAAGGGTAATAAAAGTCAAACATTTAAAATTAAAAATTGATTAAAAAAAAAAACGCATTATATATTTTATTAATGTTTAATTTTTATATTTAAGTCAATATATTTGCGTTGATTCAATTTTTAATTTTAGATGTTTGACACTTATTAGCCCTTTACCTATATATTATATTTCTAATAAATTTACCTCACTTAGATTAAGATGAAAATATGTGTATTTTAATCAAAACATCACTTTACTCTCAGACACATTACACATATTTTATAAGAGTAAGTAACTTAAATTTTTAATTTAATGTGCAGTAAACATATAATCTAAAAAATTTTTGACATTACATTAATGTGTTAAAGACGAAAAGTCGTGAACGACAAATAAAGAAATTAATTATAAAAATTATCATAAACACTATACAATAATTCCAACAGAAAAGCGCGCAATACATGTATTTTATTATTAAATATTCCTTTCCTATTTCCTAAACACGTTTATCCTGACATAAACATACCTTCTATATTAGTCGCTCCATTTCGGTTTATTTAAATACTTAATTATGCCAGTTTTCTCTGATTAACAATAATTTCATAAAATGAGCATAATACCACACA
>NW_017280152.1:0-7536 GCF_001594065.2 Cyphomyrmex costatus
GATGTACTTAATATTTCCTCTTAACAGATATAAGAATATTTCCTCTTAAATTAAGAATATATTCTTGATTTGCGAATGGGATCGTTGCTATCACGCGCGCGTCTCACGCGGTTTTCGATGATGCTCGCATGCATTTGTTTTCACGCTCAGTCTGCGGATATTCACGGTGGCGTCTACGCGGACGAAATATTCACGGTAGGCACGTGTTTGCGCAATCTTGTGCTCTCTCCGCGTGTGAATCATTCGATGTGTTAATAATTGACTTATTCGGACTTATTGAGATTGTGTTAATAACTGAAATTGTTTGTGAAAAGAAGAATATACATATTCACTGCAAGCATAATAAACGATGGACAAGGAAGTAATTAGCTGGTTGCAAGAATAAGATCTAAGCGACTTGGTGGAGATATTTACAAGTAAGTACTTGGAATGTTGTAACTAAAACATAAACATCATCGTATTAACTTTTACGGTACAGTATCGGGTATTTCGAATTTGACCGATTTCTATCTATAATGATTTTTGGATGTGGTCGAGTTGCAGCTACGAATGCTTCAAAGCACTTGACTGACCAATCGGAAAAAAGAATTTTATTAACTGGCCAATCAAAAAATGCTTCAAAGCATTTGTAGCGGTAACTCGATTTCACCCTTTGTTAACGATTTTCTGTAAAACTTGCACGAACACGTTGTACCGACTCGAGGAGCGACAAATAACTCGATTTCACCCTTTGTTAACGATTTTCTGTAAAACTTGCACGAACACGTTGTACCGACTCGAGGAGCGACAACTGTGGTTACTACGTGATTGCCGCGTTGTTGTCCTTTACTTTTTTGACCTTTGATTGATCAAATTCCAATCTAATCTCAATCATCACCTCTAGTCTGATTATAATACGGTTTTACACTTATACTTTTGGCGTGTATCGAGTACATACGGAGTGGGATAGTTTCCATTATTGCGTCATTGATAGATATCCACCATTGATAGATATTCTCGTGTATATATATTCATATCGTTTCAAACACTTTTTACACATTTTTTATTGGTTATTTTATTTTATTGTTATTTTACACATATTTTATTGGTTATCTTTTTTGCTGGTATATTTTAAAGTTATCATATCTCTCTTAAACACAAAAATACTAAAGAAGTAATAATAAAAAATAAAGAAGTGATTGTGAATTAAACATCAATTTAATCACGGTAACTTTTTGTTTGTATTTTGATATTATTATGCTGCAAAATATTGTGCTGTTTGTTTAATGCAGAAATATCAAAAATATTGCACATTTTAATACAAGTTATTTTTATATATTGTTTTCCTAGGTCAAAAAATAAATAACATGAAGAGATTACTTGCTTTAAATGAAGAATTAATAAAAGAATTAATTCCTCAGATAGGATTGCGAGCAAGTTTCCTTTACAGTTGGAAACGTTTAAAAGTAATAGGTGTGTCAGCTGTTCATGGAGAGGTATTATTTATCAGAAAAGTATTTCCTGCAAAAAATTTCTCATTTTAAACATTTCTTAATAAAAAACGATTTTATACACGTTAATACGTATTGATATGTATTATTTATATAAATATAAATATATTAATATGTATAAGGTGTCTCACAGTAAGATATTGAAATTAGTCTGTCATTTTCTAATGCATAGTTATTAAAAAACAAAAATTGCGTTGAAACGAGAAACTAAGTTTTTAATGCATGTAAATAAAATTTAATAAAATGTTTAAATATACTAGTTTATTTTATTAATAAATATATACTAATAAGCAAATAAATTAATATGTATTTTTGAATAGCTTATTTAATTATTTGTACGTTTTTCATCAATAAAATGAATTGATGCATAAATATTTTATTAAATTTTGTTTATATCCATTCAAAACTGCAAATCTTCCTTATTTTAATGCATTTCTTATTTTCTCAATTTCATGCATTTGAAATTATCAACTGATTAGTTTCAACACTTTTCGTGAGATCCAATACACATATATGTTTATATTTAATTAATGTATTCGTTATGTTATGATTTTTATTTGCAGACCTCTAAGGATATTCCTTCAATAAAAAATCACGAAAATATAACAGAATCTATAATAGACTCTATAGATATAGAATCTATACCTATTATTGATATATCTGAAATATCAAATCAACTAATTCTGGTAAGGTGATATCTATGTCTGAAATTAAATGAAATAACTCGAGTGAAAAATTCTTACATTAAAAAAACTAATTTTTACTTTTTTTATAGAACCCTTCTGGGTTAACAGATTTAGATCTAGGAAAGACGCTTTCTGTTTCTAATTCAACTCCTCTAAAGAAAAGGCGATTTGAATTAGAGATAGAAAGTGTATCCACTGCGTATCCAACAGAGCCGACTCATAAAAAGCCGAAACATCAATCTAGACACATATTATCTTTTAAATCATCTGAAGAATTAACAGCTTTGGTTCGTAATTCTGATTTTGGTTTATTTTTTTTGGTTTAATTTTAAATAGATGTTTATTTACATAGATTTACCCATGCATATTCAGTGATAATTATGTATCATTTCTTATATGTTATTAGGACTTCGAGGACCTTCTAAGAAATTATTCTTTAAAAAGTAATTCCGCTCTTTTGAATTTTAAAAGAAAGGGAATGCTCACAGATTCAGATAGATCAGCTATAACTGAAGCTGTGGCTAATACCATTCTCCATCTAACACAATTGTAAATATTGTATTAGATTCCTAAATTTTTCCACGAAATGAAAACTACCTTTTGAATTTTATTTTTGATTTCTTTTTAATAGGCCAACAGCTTCAGAGTATAACATTGCAGCAACTAAACTTTGTGAGTTGTTTTCGTGTGAAACTAAGGTAAAGTTTACAAGCAAGAAATTTATAAAATTACATTTATTTAATTTATTTTTTAATTGTTAATGAATTTTTATTTAAAATGTAGGAGTCGTATTATTGTCCACCTGCAGGCAGACATAGAAATGCATCAGGAAAACTTCCCGATAAAGTAAAAAATCTCAAATATCAGTGTAACAAAAAAGGTGCTGGTTCTTGGACATCTTACTCTAACAATAAGTCTTCCTTTGTCTCAAGTAAAATTACTCATCCCGCTAAATTGACAGGTGACAATTGTAAACTTATTGCTTTCTTTTGTGTATGTATTTACATGTATATGCATATGTGTAACATTTTATTGTTAATACATATTTAATTTCACAAGGAATGTTATCAACACCTTTTTGGTATTTTTTAGAAACTGATCCAAATGACTCTGCAATTAAAATTGCAATCTCTCGCTTAAAGTATGACAGTGTTGAGTCTTGGCCTGAAATTTTGCACAGTTGGTCAGTGACACATCCTTTACGTTTTCAATATCTCAGAAAAACCAGACCAATATCGCAGCAGAAAGCAACATCTTCTGTCCAACAATTGCAAGAGTTTGATACTTTTGTAAACGATTATTTAAAGAATTGGGGTGTGCTTGCACTGCCTAATGGATATTTATTGGTTAGAAAATTGAATATTCTTTCTCTTCGTTTGATTTCTTTATTTTCAAATTTAAATATATTTAATTTATTTGTAGATTCAGCAAGATTTTAAAGAATTGTATCCTGGAAAAGAGGATGGTTTAATATCAAAATGGGATTCAACTAAAGAAGTCTTGATTGATCTTCTTAATGCTGAAATTGCCAAGTCAGATGAATATGGCAGGAAATTACTGACAGATTTGACTGCTACCAATACAGGTATTTAAAAAAAAACTATTTGCAACTAAAAAAATCGGTTCTATTTATATTCTGTATGCTTTCCACTTTTTATAAATATTTACTATATATATGACTCACTCTATGTATAATTTTTATTATTGTAACTATTTCATTTATATTTTTTAGACAATGATGTAATTTTATTTTATTTACTGCCATCACTTTGTTGTAAAAGGACAAGAGGTGTGAAAGTGTGCATGCCATCTCTCGCAGAAGCCAGGAAGGCTTTTGTCCTCCATGTTCTTGTAATTATCATTCGTAGTCAATATTCCTATTTTAATGAAACAAAAATTAAATACATGAAGTCACTGTTTTCAAAAATATTTTTACAGATTCCGGGGGATTTAAATCGTCAAGTGAAGGCACATCGCGAGTGGCTAGCAAGTCGTGGCTTGAACTTACAACCGACATTAATATTTGTTGGACCTTCTTTATCGAATATTACTGCCAGTTATGTTCAAATAGATGCTGTGAGGTATGAACTTCGCACTCCATTAAAAGCTTTAGACACGTGTTTCAAAGCGTTTCATGCTCTGGATGCTGCATACCAAGAAGAGTGCCAAGCAGTCTGGCTTTTTATTCAGAGGTATTTTTATGATTTGTATCTTAAAGAGGATTGTAATATTCCTCGAGTGACAAGTATACTCAGTTCCTTGAAAGGATTGGTTTCGAAAAAAGTGTAGTGTTATTACATACTGTGTAATGTTATTACACAGTTATTATATATTTTTATTTTATTGTACTCTCTTTGCTTATTTTAATAAAATTATGTAAGTTATGTTGCCAATTGAGATGGGAAGTAAGAAATGAAAACTCAAGTATATTATAAATCTATCTTATTCTATCATTAATTTATTAATTTTCAACATGTATATTTGTAAGGATTGCCGTTTTCAGTTGCCATCTATTAATGCATTATGCTGTCATTTACGAATAATTCATTCATATAATGTTTATAGTGTGTACAAATGCGCTCAAAACGGTTGTTCTCGAGAGTACAATTCGGTAAAATCTTTCAAAAAACATTTAAAAGATAAACATTGTGCCCACATGTTCGATGAAGTGCCTTTACAGGCTTTTCATCAGGAGCATTTGGCGGAACTTAATGGAAATGAAGAATTAAACCTTAATATAAGAAATGCCATTGAACCAATTGATTATGATGATGAAAATGAACAAATTAGAGATATACATAATGTTGCTATTACTGCTTTTAATTTCAAGAATGCTATATTTGAATCATCACGAACTTTAGTTGCTACATTATATTCTTCTAGTACTTTGAATAGAGCTCACGTGCAAGAGATAATTGAACTTATTTCTGAATTTTTTTCTGACAATTTTATTACAATGCTTCGATCAAAAACCCTATCTATGTTTCAAGCTGTTGAGAACGAATTAAGACAAGACGATTTGCAGCATTTGATTGAAATGTTTAATACACTAGAGAACATATTGCAAGGCTTTAAGACTGAGACACAAAGAATAAATGTACTTAAAGCAAGCAACTCTTATATGTGTCCTCAGACTTATAGAATTGGAGTTTCAGAAAAAATGGTAAAAGTTGGAAATGTTGCTGTTTTGAAACCAATAGAATTGACAGGTCAACACATTCCAATGACATATGTTTTGAAGAACTTCCTGGAATTACCTGCTGTTTTTGATGCTATTATTGCTAATGTTGAAAAACTCAATAATTCAGATAAATTTACTAATATAATTCAGAGTCCTTTGTGGAAAAATATTAAAGATACCTATTTCAGAGATCGTTTAGTATTACCCTTGTTTATATACTTCGATGATGTGGAACCTGATAATCACACAGGTTCACATGCGGGTGATCATAGTCTTGGAGCATTATATTATCAAATTCCTTGTATTCCTCAACATCATATGTCTAGCCTTGAAAATATCTTTGTATCTTCCATATTTTTATCAGATGACAGACATCTAAACAATGGAAATGCTTTTCGCCCTGTTATAAACAAACTCAAAAGTCTCCAAGATAATGGCATATTAGTGCATACAGCAAATGGCAATCAGAGAGTCTACTTTTGTTTCTGCTTACTTCTTGCTGATAATTTAGGATTTCACTCTATTACTGGGTTTACTGAATCCTTTAATGCTAATTATTACTGCCGTTTTTGTAAAGAACATAAACTAGTAATGAGAAGACAAGTTAGAGAAAATGTGTTGCTATTACGTAATAAAGAAAATTATGAAACTGATATTCTTATTAATAATGTATCTTTAACTGGTATTAAAGATCGATGCGTTTGGAATGAATTGCAAACTTATCATGTGGTCACTAACTTTGTTGCAGACTTAATGCACGATATTTTGGAAGGCATTTGTCATTATGATCTTTGTGCTATTTTGGAGGAAATGATTTGTGTCGAAAAATATTTTACTCTTAAGACTCTCAATGAACGAATACAAAATTTCGTTTATGGCTTTGATATAGGTGATAAGCCCTCTGTTATAACATTTGATAATATTCGAGGACAAAAACTGAGAATGTCTGCATCAGAGATGTTATTTTTTATTCGACATTTTGGTCTTATGATTGGAGATTTGGTGCCTGAGGGAGAGGAAGTTTGGCAGCTATATATTCGTTTAGTTCAAATATTAGACATAGTTACTGCCCCATTTGTAGACAAAAACTTAACTACGTATCTCGCAACTTTGATTGCTGAACATCATGAATTATATTGCAAATTATTCTCCAAGACATTGAAACCTAAATACCATTTCATGATCCATTATCCTAGAATTATGAATCTTATTGGTCCTCTTATTAATGTATGGTCAATGCGTATGGAAGGAAAGCATCGACCAGTGATAAAGCAAGTAGCTAAAGCTACAACTTGTCGGAAAAACTTGCCGCTAACAGTGGCTAAGAAATATTTATTTAGTCTCGCAGCTCGTTTTTTGTCCAAGCGGGGTTTACAGCGCGATGTAATTTTCAATTCCAAACAAAAAATTCTGATTGATTGCTATAATTATAATGATTTTCAATACATCTTACCTCTTGGTAGTGAGAACTCTGTAGTATTTAAGGAAGCAATTATCTGCAACATTACGTATAAGAAAAATATGGTACTCGTGATAAATTTTCAAAATGATTTGCCTCTCTTTGGATTATTACATTGGATTATAAAACCACAGCTAATTAATGATAGAGTAAGTTTTGTTCTCTCAGGCTTTAATACTGTTGGATTCAATAGTCATCTACATTGTTATGAAGTAACACCAACTGTCGAGTGGTTCTACATAGAATATCAAGATCTTATTTCTTATTATCCTACTTCATGTAGAACAGGAGCTGATGGAAATTTATATGTAACTTTTAAACACGTTCTGTAATATATTCTTTTTAATTTTAGATTTAGCTCAAGGTCCATTATATTATCTTATAAAGAGTTGTATCAAAATAATTTTTTCAGTTAAAAATGTAATAACATAAAACAAATGTAAATAAATATTGTAACTTTTTAAAATTATAAAAAATAGCGAATATTTATTGTAAAAATACCATTTTACCATTATATGTCCCCCTTAAAACTATGCAAATTTCATCTGAAACATTTTTCTTTAAAATGTATCGTTCAGGAGATATTTGAGGTTATCATTTAAAATAGGACACCCTGTGTATTCTCATTTTAAGAATATATTAATTTTTAGATGATTTTCCTCTTAAATTAAGAGGATCATCTCAGCGCTTATTTTAGAGGAAAACATACTATACGTAAGT
>NW_017280153.1:0-1188 GCF_001594065.2 Cyphomyrmex costatus
GGATGATCGTTTTCGCGCGCGTATGAGGGGATCTCTTACCTTCGGTAAGAGTTAACCCCGTTGGGGTCCAACTTTCGCTACGCAACGATCTGTGAGGTGTCCCGACGTAGGTTCGGGAGGGGATGTCACCGGTTTCGGTGGTTGGGCGGGCGGTGTCGCGGGCGGCTGCGGTGTTGGTCTCGGTGATGGCGTGGTCGGGGAGGTGGAGTTGGTAGACCGCCGCCCGGTTCCCGCGCCGGCCGTGCAACAGGGTCTGGATCGGCCCGCGGTACTGGGGGGTGGTGCCGGGTTCGACGAGCAGTAGCCAGCCCGCCTCGCGCAGCTTCGCGAGCCAGGCTGCGACCGAGGACCGCGCCCACCCCGAGACCTGCTGCAAACGCGCCCAGGTAGGCCAGGTGAGATGATCAGCCCAGTCCGCCCGTCGGGCGAGCTCGTCGAGCAGAGGGTCCAAACGGCGTCGGGCATCCCGACGCAGCCGGCGATACCAGGTCGAGGTGCGGATCGCCTCGTACCAGTCCTGCGCGGTCCGCGGCAGACTCCAGGACCTCTCGCCGTCGCCGTCGCCGTCGTCGTCGTCGTCGTCGTCAGCGGCGGCGGTGGTCGTGGTGTCGGCGGTGTCGGCGGTGATGGAGGCCCAGCACCGATCGCAGACGACCGAGTCCAGCACGGTGCCCCGCGGCTGTCCGGAACGGCGGGCGCAGTGCGTGCACATCCGCGGCGCGGGAGGCGGGTCGGCGTGCCGCTCGCGGATGCTCGACCAGCCCGCGGTGAGGATCGCTGCGGTTGTGGCGGCCAGCTCACCCAGGTCGAGGGGGTTCAGCGCCCAGAGCCCGAAACCGCACACCCACACACATCCTGGCCGTCCCCGACAGGGGGTGTTGCCGGGACTTGACCGGCCGCGTTAACATCGTCCTGCGCTAGCAAGGCGTGTTTGCCCTTTCAGGTGAGAGTGGGGGGGCTGAAGGAGCGGAGCGGATACTCCGTTGTACTTCCTTCGTGGGGCCCGGCCGAGAGGTCGGGCCCTACGTCGTTCTGAGGCATGTACTGCTGCTGCCGATGCTGCTTCAGCCCGCCATATCGAGTTGGGATCCAAGGGCGCCCTGCACGTGGTGGCCGCCCCTGCGGGGCTAGGGCGTGTCTCCTAAAGCGCGGAGCCAGGTGACGATCGCCTTCAGGACGGCGCCGCCG
>NW_017280154.1:0-1420 GCF_001594065.2 Cyphomyrmex costatus
GTATGCATTAAATCTGTAGGTGTTTTAATTTACATTGAAACTTTTGAAAAAATTTGTTTTCACATAGCAATAAAATTAAAAACATAAAATTACAATTACAAATGGAAATATTACGTGAATGTCACGTGATAAATATTATTTAAGTATATTTTATAAAATAATTCTATTTCACATATATCAAATAAGATTAACAATTTGTCTATTTCATATATAAAGATAAAATAGACTGCAATAAAATATTAGAAGTTAGAATGCTGTTATAGATTATTGTATTTCATTTATGCTTATTTTTGTTTGTTGTCTATAAAAATATGTGAGTTCTAAAAAAAATGACAATTACATTGTAGCGATTGCATTGCCACAGGTTTAAATTTCTTAGGAACCGTCGTTTAAAGATAACACAGACACACGAACACATACTTGCAGGGAATGGAAAGTTACTTTTTAAAAGTATCAAGTTTTACAGTTACTTGTTATTGAGTAAAAAAAAGTAAGGAGATACCGTTACTAGTTATCGCTTTTTAAAAGTAACTCGTTACAGTTATCGTTACTCGAAAGATAACTTTTCGTTATTTTTTCGTTACTTTTTAAAAATCTGTCTAAAAATGTACTTTTGCAGTATTTTTTGTTTAAACGTTAATAAAAGCAATATATAGTATAGCGTATAGCATGTATAACACTGACACTATGTATAGTTTTATTTTTTAGTTTTTTTTTTTAACACAGTTTGGTAATTCTAAAACCTGTAAAATATGCAGCAAACTGAGATATACATATGTCCGATTATATGTATCACATAGAAGACAGAAGTGCAAAATGATTCCTGAAATAATGGTACTGTATATATTTCTCAATTGTCAAAGATCACTTCAGGATCGCTACAGCAGTTGACAGCTAAAATATTTTGGGAACTTTTGTATACTTTGCAGAAAACTAAAAGATTATGTAGGATTGTATAGGACTATCTGAATCACAATATAAGTTAGAAGTTAAAAGAAAAATTAAGAAATACACATAATATTTTTATTATAATACAGCTATACTTTTACTTAATTTATACTTTTAGCTGTAAATCAAATATTTTGATAGAAAGAAAATTATAACGCTGTAATTAAAATGTATAACAGAAGTTTTACAAAAAGGGATGTTTTCCAATTGCTCAACATAAATGTACACAGAAATGTACAGAGTAAAGCTTTATACACAGCTCAATTAGAACATAATGTGTACGATATTTAGATTAAATTAAACTAAGTGTAGCTTATACGCCTATATTAAATAAAAACATTCATTGTCCTACAATCACATTTATAGCTGTCGTAATTAATAACACGTAATTGTTATATAACGGAATAAAGTGTCCAATCGTATGCAAAGTAACGATAAAAGTAACTGTAAATTTCGTTACCGTTATCCAAAA